>NW_026529258.1:0-37773 GCF_026262505.1 Trichomonas vaginalis G3 | reverse complement strand
TTTTTACTTAGCAAATAAATTTTAATGAAATGTTGTGGTCGTCAAATATTTTTATAACGTCTGGGAAACTATACTTTAAGTTCAACGTTTCACCTCCTTTCATAACGTATATCAGTTAGTATACATATCTTGTGTACGGCGGCACTGCGTTCCTCCATACGCAATACTTGTGAATTTGACACTTTACAAAACCGTTAACGTATATTTTACAACACAAACGACAACACTAACTTAACCTTAAATATTTACAAAACCACCAACCACTTCACCTCACTAACGAAAAAATAAATGTTTTCACAAACGACTTCACTAATGTAAAAATAAACGTTCTCACTTACAAAAGTATTGCAACTCCTCCCATTGCTGTGCTTCACATAACAGCTCATAATCTTCTGACTCACTTTCTTCTTCATATAGGTCAAAGTCACTGTCAAAATAAATGTTAGTAAGTTTTGACAAAGCTAATGAAACACGTTTACCGTTTGTATCGTATGCTTGTATAAACTTTCCATTCTTCATTCCTTCATAAACGCTCAAACTAACTTTACCCTTTCTCCCTCGTATCTGATAGAATGTATTTTCACGAGGAACGAAGAACAAATTCTTGAACTCATGACCGTTGTAGTTTGTTATCTCAATAGTTTTCGTCATTTATATAAAAATAAAATAAAATAAAATAAAAAATAAACTTAAAATTAATGATATCACCACCCTCACACGTATGAAAACATAGCACAAAAATAAATTTAGGTGAAGTGGTGAATCTCACCTCTTTTTTCACCTCTTTTTTCACCCTAGCCGCAAAGCGGCTCTGACCCTTTGGGTCTGTTGAATTCATTACTTTATAACTCTCTTCCTTTCTCCAACTCTTCTAACTTCTTCTTAAGTTCAGCAATGTTGTCCTCATGAAGTTTAATCTTCCTTAATATACCTTCTCTATCTAATGGTTGCTTTATCTTTCTAAACTGAACTCTACCATCCTTCATAGTATGAACGTAAAAACCTTCTGGAACCGCTCCTGATTTAATGTATTCTACCAAAAATTTTTGTTTCATTGCTTCAGTGACTTTAGTCGTCATTTTACTCTAAATAAAATGTTCAAATAAAATAAAACTAACATTATTTTTTCAGTAAGGAAACGCAGGAGTTTTACGATTTATTTGAGGAGTAGGTTCTGGTTTAAATGTTGGAGTCGGTTTTGGAGTTGACTTTTGAACAGGAGTTTGTACTTTCATAGGTTCAGGAGTCATTGAAGGTGTTGTTTGTGAAGGCGTTGGTTTTGGCGATGGTGTCGGAGTTTGTTCAAATTCAGCTACTTCAGTATTATTTATAACATTTGCTTTGTTTCTTTTCAACATCATTACTGCTCCTGCTGTAGCTAGCAAACCTAGTGGGAGACCATATCTTATATAAGGACTTGACCAAATGCTATTTTTGACAGGAGCTGGTGGAACACCTAACCTTGGTGAGACTGCTCTTTGCCATTGTGCAGCTCGTAAGAAATATTCAATAGGTGCTCCATAATCGTTTGGTAAAGTTTGTTTCACAGATGGTGAAGGTTCACGAGAGCTTGATGAAGAACTCATTTATAAGCTTTAAAAATAAACGTTCATCCTTTATTCCTCACTGTCGTCCGCTGCTAAGTTATAGTCGTCAAGTCTTATTATTGGTATGCCTGACTGTCTTACTTGTATTGCAAAGCAACAATCCCTCATAAATCCAATAAGTGGCTTTGGTACATTTTCTGTTGCTAGTTCAATAGGTCCTTTAACAGACAATTTGTATGTTATTGGAGCAGTAGATGTTTGACCTTGCTGGAAGCAAAAGTCCACTTCTGTTGGAAAACCACATAAGAAATGTGTGTTGTCATAGCTATCCCATTTATGTTCCACACTACCATCATCCACCAATGACCTCATAACATCTTCATTAAATCCAATCATATCATTGTTTGTATTGCAAGCGTTCGCAACCATTTCATAAAATACAGGTCCATATGATTTTTCAGGTTCTGCAGGCATATTTCCATAAGCTCCCATGGAAAGCTGAAGATATTTAAACTTAGGGTTCTCAAAATTAACATAATAGTTGTCTTTCTTTCTAAATAGTGCCCAAATACTTTTAACATTAATAGGCGTATAAGCTGCTGTAAATGTTGCACTTGAACTATCTGTATTCTTTGAGAATGAACCATCCATAGGAATCCAATCCATAACTTTAACAGGAAAACATAAAGCCTCGTTTGTATAATGTTCTACAAGTTCTGTATAAATGTTAGGGTCTAAAGAGAATGACTTTGGATGAATAAAACATTCATTAAAATCCATCTTTGTTCGAAATAGTTGCTGGGTTACAGTTGTAATAGTAACTGTTCCACTAGCTTCAGTTGCACTCGTTATCATAGTGAATGGTTCATTCCATGGAACAAATTTATTTGTCGGTGGATTTGAACCTGAAGCAAATGCAACTTTAAGAGTTGGATTGAAAGCAATGATATCATTTACAGATATAGATGTGCATTGTAAGGCGTCGCTACTGAACTTTACTTTAAGCTGAATGTTTCCTGCAAAAGCTGGAATAAATCGAATAGGTTCTAATGGAAGGAATCTTCTAACAGGAATTCTTAAACGAAGCTTAAAATCAAATGATTTTCCTGCTGTAATTGGACCACCAACAATTTGTCCTGTTCTGCATGTTCCCGAATGACTCCATACATCTTTATGTCGAGTCTTTGAAAAAACATCGACTTTCTTTATTTGTTCGGTAGTTTGTGAGTTTGAAGTTATATATGCTTCTTCTCTTGCGTTGTCTTGAGAATATACGATACGACCATTTGCAAGGATTTGATATCCAGCAACTGCATAGAAAGCGTCATCGAAACCAATCCAAAATCCTGGTGGGTTTGTTTTATTGGAACCTGAACCAATTTCTTTATCTACAATAAATTGACCTTCCATTTTATACGTAATGAATGTATTGTAAAGGTCCAACATATTTTCACCAGGAGGTGAGAGATTGAATGTTACCCATGTGTTATCTTTAGCAGTTCCAGGTTGTGATGGAATCTTTGCGTCAGAATATTTTCTATTAGTGTCACCAATTTGAACTGCATTGTCTATGATATCGAAATATGAGCGAATCTGATGAATATGCTCTGCTGGAGTAAATTCGTTTAACTGTTCGTTCTGCATGTATTTACTTCAGATAAAAATATCTATTTACTTCATTATTCTCACTCTTCTTCTTGGTATTCGTGGTGGAAGTTGTTTCTTGACATTTTCAATGAACTGTACATTCTCTTTTGTCTCACTTCTTTCACTGGTGGGTCAGGGTTCTTTGACTCGGTTTGCTTTTCAATGAAATTCACGAACTTTGCAATAAGCTCTTGGTTCGTTATTGAAAGTACATCTGGCTTCTTTTCTTCTTGTTCTTTTGGTGGCTCAGTTTGTACAGAAGGTTTTATATGGGCTTCGCCCTCGTGCCATGCACCTTAATGTTGTCGCTCTCTGTATTCGCTAATGGAACCTTTCTTTTTCTTACATATATTTTACCATCTTTACTCTGACTTACATAATAGAAAGGATGTTGTATTCCTCTGGCGTCATTTAATATAATAGACTCTCGTTCTGATTTTGACAAGCTCATTTTACATCGGTTAAAGTTTTAATTTAGTTTTTTATCTACAGTCAAATGACTCAGTCAAATCCTACGGACAAGACCCAAGGGGTCATAGATGTTGAAGCATTGAAGAAAGAAATTCGTGAACAAATTTTATCCGAACTGAAGGAACAAAAACCAGAACAAAAGCCAGAGAGACCAAAGAGAAAACTTAGTGAAAAACAACTAGCTGCATTAGCTGCTGGAAGACAGAAGAACCCACGTTTGCTGGCGAAAAAAGCTAGAGAAGAAGCAAAAGCAAAGGAAGAACAAAAAGCAAAGGAAGCTGAAGCAAAGAAAGAGTAAATGGTTTATTTTTATCCAAACTAAATGTATAGACAAATACCTTTATCTGTTGCGTTCAGTAGTGAAAACCCTGACGTCAAAATAAAGGGGAACAGAGTAACGTTTAAGTTTCCAACAGACTGGATTGTGAACATAAATGAAGAGAAGTACATTGGCATAACATCTATGTATATAACACGTGCTTTCAGAAAGGTTGACTTTATACTTCAAGTCGAGATAGAAAATGACGAACAGTCTTTAAGCGCCCAAAACATTCACATATACAAATACTTTAAAGACGATACAACATTGTTGCAATGTATGATTTCATTTAATGAGATGTTCGAGAAAAAGTTCAATATTGAAGTACAAACTTTACAGCCTTTACGTGAGTTTCTTGCACAACTGAAAGAAGAAGGTAGTCAGCCACAACTTATAGACTTTCATTATGAATTTAATGAAAATGAAGATGGAACTCATGACTGTCAGTTTGTTATATATTCACCATTCAATGAAGTCGCTAAAAAGAAAGAAAATCCATTACGTATAAGGTTTCAAATCTCTGAACCCAATGAAGACTTCAAGAATGTTTTCAATTATGATGCAATACTTCCGAGGAAAAATGAATTTTCAAAGATTGTAACACCTGGCATTTGGGATAGAAAGCAAGCTATATTATATTCAAACTTAAGTAAGGGAGTTGAAAATGAGTTCATTGGTCATACAAGAACTTCACCACTGTCAAATCCTAAGTATTACAAGCTTACTGGCTTCAATCGTGAGTTTTGGATAGACATGTTCTCCACTCATGACCATAAGTGCCCAGTGTTCTTACCTCCAGATGGGAAAGATTGTTTATACATTGAAGCACAATTGTTAAACTCTACAATAGCTGTATTGTAAATGACCACATAGGCTTCGCCCATGCCGCTAGCGGCTTATTTTTATCACAAATGACCTCATTGCTGACAAAAATAAATGACCTCAGAACTTCAACTTACGAATAAAGCTTGTTTTAGTCGTTATTGAAAAGTTGAACTTTTCAGCAAAGCAAGGTTGACATGACTTACATAAGTCGAATGCAATCTCTTGACCATCATAAAGTGCTTTGTAAAGTTTCATTAAACTGAACTCAGAGTCTTTGTCATATGTTCCAACAGGTATGTGAATGTTCTTATCTTCATTGTAATAGCATTGTATAGCTTCAGGAAACATTTCATTAGCGGTTAAAGCAATAACATCTTGCTTCACGCCTTTCATTCTGCAGTGAAATGCAACTTCATTTAAATCATTCGTGAGTAAGTCTATGTAGGTCTTCTTTCCACAGAAAATACTTTTATAAGCTAAACTTTGTTTTCCAGGTGTTATTTCTGCAAAGTCGCTATGAAATTGACCAAGGTTCTTTCCTATAAGTTCTCTACCGTATCTCTTCTTAAACTCTGCTGCAAGCTTTGGGATGTCTTCATTATATAAGTGCATACTGTCGGTATCCTGGTAAAATATTTGAAGACCCATGTCCTCTGCAGTACAGAATACTTCATTCATAATACGTTTTGACATAGACAGAATATTAACACCAAGTGGACAGAAGTTAAAGTGTCTGCAAATGCTTTTCGTTAGCTTGAAAATAGTTTTATCTGAACCATCCAAACCTTCGAACTTCACTATATGGTTGTAATTTCTTATAGCATATCTTATAGCATCTTTGTCATCTACTATGGTTATTTTTGACTCAATAGGAGATAGAATAGTTTTGCCATAAATGCTGTTCAGAATGAGTTTTATAATTTCTTGTAAGGGGTTTTCTTCTTTCTTATACTTTAACCTTAACTCAAACAACTTCTTTACTTCATCTCTTATTCTCATATCTCTGTTTCCATCGTAATAGTATCCTTGCAACACTTCACATTTGACACCTTGATATTTTATGAGGTCTTGTAATGTTATATGGTCAACATACATGAGACAGCAAGTGTTTGAACTTCTTGGAACGTTAAGTTCTGATTTAGTTCAGGGTCGCAAAACTACTATTAAATGAAAGTGTCTGGGTATACCAATCTCTGTTATTTAATGAGAACAAAGAAGCCAGACATAAACTTTTCACCAATGGGTTCCTTTTGGTCATCATCGAATAAATGTCTCATGAGATACTCTGTGTTTAACATTTCTTCCTTCAATACTTTTGGAATACCTTCTAAAGTATAAAGTCTTGCTATAGCTGAAGGATATAATGAAACAGTGTCGAAGTCAGCAATGAGTTTCTTTTGCTCTTTTTTTCATGTTATCTGACAACATACATCTTCCACCTTGAATGCATCTCGAAATAAATTCTCTTGGTTTATTTGAGAGGTCATAAAGATTTCCATTCGGGAAGTATACTCTGTTCTCAAACAATTTGTTAGCAAATTGAACAAATACTAACGTAGTCATAAACGTTTAAATCAAACTCTTTCAATAAGTCATTGCGGAACTTTACAAAACCTTCTCTTAAAATTCTTACATCTTGTTTGCCAGTAAAACGTGCTATATTTTTCTAAGTCGAAGTGGTTCTCATCTATTCTGCAACCTTTGATGGAATCTATGTTTTTCATAAATGTATCTGCATCCCGCGATAAACTTACATGCTTCAGAAATGACACCAGTTCTGTTGTCATTTGCTAACAAAACACTGCTGTAGTAGTTATATGGAAATACTTCTTTCGGTCCTGTTTGTAAGTTAAACATAGCAGGAAATAGTTTAAGCTTCTTATTTATTAACACTGTAAGAGTCTTTTATAATAATTGCCCGTCCTTTATATAAAACCAGTTATTTGCATTGTTCGTGAACCTTTAATGATGGGAGTTCCTTCACTTCTGTCATGTGTCTTAAGATGAAGTTTATGTCATAACTGAGGTTGTGAAAATATATTAAACTCTTGTCAGG
Organism: Trichomonas vaginalis G3; assembly: GCF_026262505.1. NCBI lineage: Eukaryota > Parabasalia > Trichomonadida > Trichomonadidae > Trichomonas > Trichomonas vaginalis. The sequence goes on along the minus strand of NW_026529258.1, from coordinate 30,908 downwards.
GAGTCTTTCCAAAAAATTCTGTTGCACAGTTTTGACCCCAAATGCTTTCACTCACTGAACCATCTTCACTGTCATAACAGATGTTAAAAGCTTTATGAAAGCCATCCGTACTACACTCAAAGTCAGCAAAGAAAACGTGCTCAGGTATGAATTTACATTTAGCTTTATTTACTTCTTTTGACTCTGCTTTCTTCTTCAGTTGTACACAATACTTTGGCAGATATGTCAAATCTTTAAATGGTGCAAGGTTCTGTTTATATAAGTCAGTAGTATATGTGAAAAGTTCTCCATAAGAAATAGGTTCGAAATATTTGCACTCCCACAATGTTTTCATAACATCCCATAACGGTGTTGTTCTATCATAACGAACTACATATTTATCTTCTCTCTTTGTATAAATCTTCATCTGTTTCTCAATGTTCATTCCACCACAAGCTTTGAGAATTTCTTTATAGTTTCGAATGAAGTATGTTGTCATTGGAAGTCTTTCATTTAGCATGTAGTGGTCTTCAACAAGAAGTAAGTCAATAGTTCTAACAGTTTCGCATTCTTTTGGTATATATCTCTTTATTTCATTATGTCTTGAGTCATTGAAATAACCAATGGTAACATTAAATGCTATACCTGTTGCGTCAGAAATTTCTTGTACTTTACTTTGAGGAAAGTCTCTAACACGAATGACTTCTCTCATGTGGTCAATAGTTTCTTCATTTACTCCAGCCTGAATGCAAGCATAAACGAAACAATTGTCCTCTGTCATAAGTATTGCAGTTCTTTTGTTCAGTTCATTGAAGATTTGGTAGCGTTCAAGATTTATAGGTAATGTGCAAAGATACTTCCATAACTGACCGCTTCTCTTCTTATAAAACTTCTTTTCACCATTATCTTTCCAAAAGCTTTCTATAAGTGCTGGGTTTCCTGTTTGCTTAAGAGCTTCCAAAATGGCTTTCTGGTCATTTGTCAGTGTGCTTTCATCTCTATATGGTCTCTTTTTTGGTTTGCCTTTCTTTACATCTGACATCGTTAAGCCTTCATATTCTGTTAAATCATACATCTTTATTTCAGTAAGATTCTTTATGTTTGTCAAGAAGAAGTCATAGTGCATTTCAACAATACCTGCAGCATTTGCTTCTATCTCTGATTAAAAGTTCTCCTTCAAGAGCTGATGTAGTAATGTTCCAATATTATTGAGGTTTAACGTAGAACATTCATACTTTCCACCAAGTTTATAACATACCATCCATCTTTGTTGCGAGTTTATTTTATTTTCTCTAAGAGTCTCATGAAAACCTTACCGAAATGTTTGTGTAAAATTCTCTGTTTGTTCATCTAAAGCTTCGATGTTAAAGTCAATGAGTCTATTGCCTGACTTCACATTTCTCTTCCTATTCTCTTCATCTTTCTTTAACCATCTCTCACCTTCTTTTGGTTTGTCGTCAATGGAACGAATGACATCGTTAGCTTTGCGAACTTGTTCTATAGCACTTTTAAACATCTCTCTTCTCTGTTGTTTCAGTTGTCGTCTCTTCTTCTTGTTTCACCAACGTTTGCATTTGTTATGTCAAACATTTCTTGACGAACATCATGCGAAAGAGCTTTACGAGTATGACCAACGTTCGCATTTGTTATGTCAAACATTTCTCTTCTTACTTCATGAGGTACTGAACGTCTATGATATAAGTCAATAGCAATGTCATTTAAAGGAAATGCTCTTGCATGGACTTCGTCCTCGCCGCGTTGCGGCTTTATGAACTCATGAATTCTATCATAACTTATTGCACCATTGTAGTCTTTAATGAAGTCAGCGAGTGCTTTTTTGTTTGTCGCGTAATGTTTTGCAACATCTATATTAGCTTCTGTAAGAAGTTGTTTTATTTCCGAGTGTTCTAACTTAGACAACTTCCGATACATCTTTAGTAGGAAATAAAAAAAATATTTTTTGAAAAAATTAGATTACATTTTTTTTAAGTTATTTTTCAAAATAATTTAATATTTTTATTTTAATGAAACACATGCAAGATTGCAAGTTCTTTTCATACAATGCTCTCGCTACTGCCATCAAGAATGAGTTCAATGGTGCTTCAAACGTCAATGTTATCTTTAACAAGAAGTTTGTGAAAGAATCTAAGTTCGGTCAGTATGTCAGACCATTAGCTATTGTCATTGACCGCAAACGTTATACTTCACAAGAGTTAGCAGTAGTTTTGAAACAAAAGGGTTTCTTCGTGAATGTCAAAGATACTCATTATACTGTTATAAAGAACTCCAACATTGACTTCTTCAGTATTGCTTTAAATCTTTCCGAACAGAAAGAATATAAGAAGGGTGAAATAAATGTGAAATATTATCCTTCATCTCTGAAGACAATAACGAACAAAGATGTTATACAAAAGTTCTTACCAAAGGTTGAAGAAGCTTCTATTGACATTGACGAAGGAAGTGAAATGGTTGAAGAAATTGACCCTGAAGCTATTTAACCAAAAATATATTTTTGGTGAAGAGGTGAGATTTCACCTGTTTTTTCACCTCATTCTCTCTTCGTTAATGTTGTCGTGACTTCTTCGTTAATTGTTGTCGTGACTTCATTCTTCCTCTTTGAAGTTATCGAAATATTCTGTTATTTTTTCCTTCAGTAATGGTAAGTCTTCTTTGAAGGTAAGTATTGTGCAACCTTTGATGTCATAGTGTGTTTGAGGAAGAGTATTTTTGACAATTTCTTTTATTTGCTCATTCGGTGTCATTGAAATCGGTAAGTTTTCACGATAGAACCAGTTTCTGTCAGATTTATATATTTTAGCAAGGTCGTAAAAGCTTTTGTTGTTTCTTCTGACTAAATGCAACATAACCATATCTTTATCTTCTTCATTCTCCAACTCTTCAGTATAAATCATATACTTATAGTTCTTTTCCTTTCCTTTTGGTACTGAACGCGGTATTCTTTTCTGTATGCTTTTGTCTTTGGATTCAATGACTTCATCTTTTGCTTGAAGTTTCTTTTCCATCTCTCCACGTTCTTGTCTGTGAAGTTCGTCAAGAAGTTTGTAAATATTCCAAGCATAACGTGGTGAAGCCCACATTGCAACTGCATTTACTAAAAGTCTATGAACATAATATCCTCTCAAACCGTTTGGCAAATTTTTCACGGTTTTCGTACGGAATCTCTTCTCTCGGTTTTCCGAGGGAAGCAATCATATGAGGAAATTCTTCTAAAAGTTCTTTTGTCTGTTGGTTTTCAAACCAATGATATGCTTGCTTTGTAGAACGAAGAGCATTCATTATACTTTGCATTTGGTACATGTCGTCTTTGACAGAACGAATGAGTCTCAATTGTTTGTTATACTGTATGTATTCGTATTCTTCATTTATGACTTCATGGACTATAACTGTTGTTGTGTTCTCTGATGTTGACATTACTGTCTTTACATACAAGATAAAAATTTTTGTTAGAAAAAAATTAGCGTTATTTTCTGACTTTCACAAAAGACCAAAAATAAACGCTTTACATGTATTTTTCAGCAACTTCGTCAAATAATTTTATAGCTTTATCTATCTCATCTACTTCAAACGTTTCTTTACCTTTCGTGGGAGCACCATACATTTTCTCAAAAACTTCAAGCAGTTCTGTTTCAGCAGCTCTCATATCATTAACGAACACAACCTTGACTCTATTGACTGTACTGTCATATCTTTGAGTTATATTATATGTCCTTCCTATCTTATATCTTTTTGTGTTGAAGTCCTTCGGTTTCTGAACGATGTAAAGTAAGCCTTCACTGCAACGTTCTGAGTCGAATGAACCATAAGTTATGAAGTTATATCCAACAACTGGGTCTAACCATAACAAAACTATTGGTATAAGACTTTTGTCTATAAGATATGCTCTTGTTCCATGAAATGCTACTGATATCATAAGCTCAGGATTTCTTGTCAAAATTTTCTGAGTTGAAGCATTTCTAACCCAGTCGTTTGTTTTCTTTTCAGATGGAGATATAATGTCTGACAAAGAATATTTGTTGTATTTCTTTGAGTATCTTACGTTTAAATCACCTATTCTAACCACTTTGGTGTCATCGTCTATCTTTCTAACTGTTTCAAACTCAATGTTTGTCATTACTGTCTTTACATACAAAATAAAAAAGATATAAAAATAAAATTAGCGTTATTTTTCTAACTAATGAATTATTTTTGAAGAACTGATAGGGTCACCAGGTCACCAGGTCACCAGGTAATTTAACTTTTCTGAAAAAATGTGACAACATGACATTTTGACAACATGACATTTTGACAACATAGTGGGATTAATGAGGAAGGCATTTATTCATTATTTTTGAAGAACTGAAGGTGTCACTATGTCACTATGTGTCACTCGGTAATTTAACTTCTCTGAAAAATAGTGACAACATGACATTTTGACAACATGACATTTTGACAACATGACATTTTGACAACATAGTGGGATTAATGCAAAAATAAAGTTTATGTTAGCATGTTAGATCTCACCCGTTTTCTAACCACTTTTCTAACATCGAAGAAAACTATTTACAAGCGTTTTACATGGTATATGTTGCGATGGTTCATGACTTTAAACAGTTTTGTAGCTTCTATTTCTTCACGAAGGATATCAAAAATTTTAACTATGCCGAAGGTTTCTTTATATTTCTTCTTGACATCAGATAATAGGAAATCGTCAGCAGTTGGATAGTTTTTGTTCAGAAATGTCAACATATCCATTTTATCTTCTGCTGGTTTCTCTACTTCTTTCTTTAAGTCAGCATAGTCGTTTCTCATACGTTCTATCTCTTTGACAGAGTAGTTATATTTCCTCATTGCTGCTTTACATTTTGAACATTGCGGATTCATTTTTGCGTTATACATTGAAATTTGACCTGCTAGAACAACTAAGGCGTCAATGGTTTTCTTTAACTCAAAAGCTGCTGGTTTTAACTGTTCATGCCATACCTTACCTCTTCTATCTTTATCTCTTATTTCCCAAACACATTCAGCAACTAATGAAACAAAGTTGTCGTATGTCTTAAACTCCCCAGATTTATATATGTCAGAGATGTTCTTATATACCATGTCGCAATCTTTGTCCATAACTTTATGGTTGCAATGATATCCTAGAAACTCATAGTTTACTTTACGTATGAACTTCTTTATTTCTACTGAGTCAGCTGGTTTCACTTCTATTTCATCGAATTCATGAATAGTGAGCTTTTGTTGTTGGATTTCAGGCAATTTGGGTAAATGGTCAATAATGTCCTGCATGTCATAAAGATACTGTTCATTTGTTTCATCTTTCGCACTACAGTCTAAATTACTTGTTAAAAGTTCTTGCTTAATTCTTTGTATTTCTGTCTCAAAAGTATATGAAGAAGGAATGAAGCTTTTCATCTCTACTAACATAGATGTTGGATTCATAACTAAAGAGTTTGGTGAAGTTGTTGTTTGAAGTGTTGTAGAACCTATTGTTGAAATCATATCTTTACATACAAGATAAAAATTTTTCTTAGAAAAAAATTAGCGTTATTTTTCTTTCATAAGGAAATGTCAAAAATTCATGATTTTCGAGAGTTTTAGACCATGTTAGAAAAGTGGTTAGAAAACGGGTGAGATCTAACATGCTAACATAAACATGATTTTTGTTCATGGACTTCGTCCTCGCCGCTTCGGTCTGAAAGACCTCAGGACTCAAAGAGTCCGTTTGCGTCTTTATGACAAAAATAAATGGTACCATTAATAATATCATGACTGTTCTCATTCATGTCTGATTTACATCCAACGAAAAAGTTTAGAAGAATTTTCTTATTCTTTCTGGCATGTTTTTATCTTTCCAGTACTCCCGCTCTAATGGTCCCAGATGAGTTGGTTTAGATTCTCTCAAGTTCTTAGATGGTATAACATCTTCAACGCCTCCTTCATATCTTACTTTATAAGTGTCATCGTTTATGTTGTAGTCAAGTATTTCAATAACCACTCCTCGCTTTGCTTCGTCAATGGTTTCAGCAAGTTTGCCATTACTACTTTCGACTAATTTATGACGAGGGTAAAATGCTATGGAGTCGTCAGCAGCTTTTATAAGATATCCATTACCTTGCGTAGAGTCTACGATATAATAATTTCGACTTAACCTTAAACGTTTCTTTGTCAACGGTTTGTCGTCAAGAACTACACGAACTTTTGTTCCAGGAATGAGAGTAAATTGTGTTGAATTTCTGATATTTTGTGTTTGACTTCGTTTCTTTTGTATATACTTTTCTTCTTGTTGTTGTGTCATTGAATTTGGTGTATGTCCTGTTGTAGAATGTGTTGAGGAATTGTAAACTTCGATGAAATGTTTCATTGTTTCTTCGGTAAAGTCTCGCTCTTGATTTAAATCTCTGAGAGTCCTTATGAAGCGGTTAATGATACCGAGTATGTTATGGTTATGGTCTTCAGTAGTGTAGTGAGTTATGTTATGCTTAATGAGAAATTCTGTGATTTCGTTGCTGAGGTATGCACCGTCTTGGTCTGATGTTAAAATACTTGGGCTATGTTCTGCTACAAACTTTTGTAAAACTCTTAACACTTCATGAGTTCCTTTATTTCTCATTATATACGCAAAAGCTTTGCGAGTGTTAACATTAATGAAGATGAGGAATGGTTTATGTCCTCCTTTTCTGCTTTGAATGAGAGTGTCAAATTGGTATGCGTCAGGAGTGTTGGAGTAAATTGGTAAAAAGTAGTCGTAAGGATTTATTTTTGTTTGATGTACAACATTTTTGTCAAAGAACCTTTTCACTTCAGCTCTGTTAGTAAATCCCGAACTCTTTGCAGCTTCATTGAATTTCTTAAAAGACCTCCATGGATGTTGTTCGAATACTTCTTTCAAGCTCATTTATGTAAAGTTAAAGATTTTAACCAACTCGTATCCAAGCGTGCATTGTTATATAAGGAGGCATATAATCTTTTCCATTACCTGCTGGGTCTGTAATACCAGCTACAACATGTGTATGATTTCCTGCAGTTCCACAGAAAATACCTGTGCTAACATCTTTGGGGTCATCTGAGATATCATATCTATTCATTCCCTGTCTATTCGAACCCGCTGCAAGATTTATATAACCTCTTTTTGTTATTGAATGTGAATGGTTTCCTTCCACAGATGTTCTTCCACTGAACCTATGCATATGTGAAGGAAGGTTTTCAATACCTATTTTCTTTGAACCTCCCATCTTCATTGACTGCGTATTAGTGTAGAATGGAAAACTGTCAACTATTTCATACCATCTACCACCAAATAAAGTGTTTGGATTTATTGGATTCATAGACGTATAAACAGCTCCTATAGGATATATTAAATCATATATGCTCATAACTCTATAAACATATTCTAAAGAACTTATGTCATTAAATACCATTTGGAATGTATCTCCCGGATGAAATGTTGCATTTGTTCCACTTTTATAATGTAATGTTAGTTCAATAGAATTATCCAAGAAAAATTCAAAAGTATCTGGTTGAAGACCTCTAACAAATTCAAATGGAGTTGCTGGTTCACCATTTATAATTTCTGTTGTAAATGTCATTGTATCTGGTTTCGAAAATTTCTTTGTTAGTTCTGTATCCACATAAGTTTTGTCGGCTTTACTGTCTAACATTGCTGGTAGTTCATATGCTTCAAAGTTTCTGGCATGACCTTCGATATTCCTGCAACTCTTATCTAAATTGTTAAGAGTATCTTTTACGCTTGTACTCGGATTCTCTAAAGGTGCACTTGAACCCAAATCATAGTTCAATATTATGTCGTCTGCTCTAACAGTAGTGAAGGATTTATGTGTATGATTTTTGTCGGCTTTACTGTCTAAAGAAGTTTGAAGTTCATTTATATCGGAGATATTGTGTTTATGAGATTTCAAAACTTTGTTCGTTGCGTCAAGTTCTGTTTTGTCAGCTTTACTTTTAATAGCATCTTCAAAAGTTATTTTTGACTTAACTCTCAAAGTAAATCTTGGTTCAACTAATACACCGTTAACAAAGAAGTATGAAGCATAAATTTCAGCGTTATAACCAAATGATTGTGGTGCTATACCTGTGTCATACTGTACAGTACAGTGTATGTCATAACCTTTAGCACGAATGAATTTATATCTTCTTTCATTAACATTTTTCGTATTCACTTTTTCACCCTGTGTTAAATATCCATGATAGTCCGTTATAATCTGTTCATCAGAACTTATATAATGAACATGGTTTTTGTCTGCTTTATTGTCTAAAGAAGTTTGAAGTTCATTTATATCGGAGATATTGTGTTTATGAGATTTCAAAACTTTGTTCGTTGCGTCAAGTTCATTTTTGTCCGCTTTACTATTTAATGTAGCTTGAAGTTCATTTATATCGGAGATATTGTGTTTATGTTCTTTATCTGCTTTTTCGGCTAATTTCTCTTCTATCTCATTTATTTCAAGTTCATGCCTACCACCACCTCCCGAAGAAGTATTTTTCTTCAGCTCTTGAAGAACGTCCACTTCGCCATCTTTGGTGTCAATAATGAGACTTTGAGTTAAAACCTTTCCTGTCTTAATGGATGTTTGTAAAACTTCTTCTTCACCGTGTTCGGGGTCATGGTCGTCGTCATATCTTGTGAAATCAGAGATGTTGTCATACATTAAGCATATCTGTCTCAAAAGTTCTGCTATTTGAATTGGAACGAAAGATATACAGAACTTTCATCATCTCCTAAAGTCAAGTCTGCTTTCTTAAGTATTTCTTGAATGTATGCAATGAGAACAGAGTACCTTGGAAAATATTCGAACAATATTTCATTAGCTGTTGGTTTTGGTGGTTCTTCTGGAGTTTCTGTTGTTTCAGTTCCTTCTGAGTTCTTTGGAGTTTCTGCATCTCTTGACTTCAATGCTCTTGCTCTCAAAGACCTAAATGTTAGAGCACCGGGTTTTACAAAGGACTTTATAAATGCTTTAATAGTTCCTGGTAAGTTATTGTTAGCATTAAGTAAGTTCCTTATGCTTCCATCATGTACGTCCATAGCACTATGTAAAAAATCTATACTTTTCTTGTAGTCAGCAATAGACTGACTGTGATTTTTTAAAGATTTGTCAATACCTTTAAGCCAATCTTCATGCATGTCTGATACTGAGCCAAGAATATCATTTGCTTCCTTTAGTGTATTTTGTGCTTTTCGTAAAGTATCCAATCCCGTACGTGCATTGTTTGCTATACGTCTTACAGTATCTATTTGACTCCTTGTTTCTTGCATCCAACCAGATAAAGTTTTAATAGTATCCGAACCATTTGAAATGAAGTTCAAAGCATTTTTAACGTCATCTAAAGCTTCTTCACCAAGTACTGCCCATATCTTTCCGATTTGGTATTGAAGAACTCCATATGAAGCAGCTGTTAAACCAGTATTTATAAGGTCCCATATCCATGATTTAGCAGTTTTTCCATCCTTTCCATCCTTTCCATCCAAACCGTTTTCGCCTTGAGGTCCTTGTATTCCTTGAGGTCCTTGTATTCCTTGAGGTCCTTGTATTCCTTGTGGTCCGGTGTCACCCTTCTCTCCTTTCAGTTCATCTTTATGTTCGTTATAATATTCTAATGTCATAAGGTGTACATCATTACTGCTACCAGCAACTCCTAATATTTGTTTCTCATTCATGACTAAATTCTTTAGGCATTTAATGTGTCGTCAAATCGAAAGCTCTTTAACAATTCAATGAGAACATTCAGTACTTTCACTAATGAGGCATCTACTGTAGAATTTATATATTGCACCGTTCCATCATTTATGATAGGAACTTTACTTATTGTAATGAATGGGTCATAAGTGTTAAAAGTATCGAAATCAATGACTTTTTTAGTTTTTCCATCGTCAATGACTAAATCATTGCCTTCAATGGTTAAAGTTGAGTTTTCGTTTACTAGTTCATGTGCTCTTCTTGCTTCATTTGTTTCATACGCATATGCAGCAATAGTCATATTTTAATGAGAATAAAATGTTGTTCTATTTGCAAAGTACTGACCCAAACGAATACGGAACAGTAAAGCTACAAACAAACTTAGGTCTTCAGAATGAAGCGCTTGCTTTCAGAGTTGTTGACTTCAATACTATCGCAACTTTTGTCATAACAGATGAAACAGATTTCATGGAGTTTGAAATAGATGGAAAGAAGCATGAAAAAGATTTCACAATAATGTAGAATATAAGATGGAAACATTAGCTGGAGTGTTAAATGCGCTCATAAATACTACAATAAACAAGGAGAACGAAGAAAACTTAATGAATGTTAAACTTATTGCAGGAGTTTTGAAGTTCAGTTATGCGAAGGAGTTTAAGATAACACGAATGAGTCATAGAGTTCAATTGCTTCTGGGAGCATACCATATGACATTTCCTTTGAAAAGTTTTGACAAAACGATTGAGATGAAATCTGTTCCATACGTATGTTATGGCAATTGTTTATACATTGAGTCAAAAATAGCTAATGTCACAGGTATTTCAGGAGTTAATAGTAAAGGTTCAGTAGAATATAAGTCTTTCTGTTATGAAGTAAATTCAATGTTCATTCCAAACGTTCCTGTCATAGCAACTCATTTAGGTAAATGGGTTCGCATTAGTCCTCATAATTTGAAAGACATGCAATTCAGACTAGTTGACTTTCAAGGAGAGCCTGTAGAACTGAAGGCACCAGTGCGAATGACTGTTGAAGTAGACTTTTTAGAAAATATTAAATGCAACAGCTTACAAGAGAACTCAGAGCTAAAAATATAAAGTATGAATGTTATGTATTAGGTCATGAACTTTGGTTGTTGCTGTTTGATGAAACAAATGAGTTAGTTATGTCAGTCAAGAGAACAGAAAAAGGCGTCAAAGGCGCCGAGCGCAAAGCGCTATATTGTGTTAGTGAGAACTGCACCAAGTCAATAAGATTAGGTTTGCATTATGAAGATGAGTTCGATACTGTTGAAGAAGTTTTGGATAGATATTACAAATTGCTAACTTGAAATTTTTTTGACTAACGGCGCAAAGCGCCAAGATGGGCTCAAAGAGCCCTCCTGACTGCTTTAATTTACTAAAACATATTTCAAACATAATTTATATTCTGTTGAAAGTTTTGTATACTCGTTCGAATATTTATACTTAAACTCAACTCCTGGAGTACCTGGTATTTCAATGATGCGGATGTTACCTATTTTCATGAATGGTGGCGTTTGACCACAGCATTCGATTTCAGGGTCGAGATAGTCAATGACACATTGTTTCCCTGTTATTCGTGATATAACATTTTCAAGGTCCTCCTTTGTTAGAATTATTTGGTTCTTGCTTATAAGATTTGTCAAAAGCTTCTTATCGTCTTTGAGTAAGATAGTTTGATATAACTGAAGAAGGTAATGGTCTACGTTATCTGAAGGATTTGTTTGAACATTTGTGTAAGGGTTGTCGTTGGCTTCTCTTGAAAGAATTTGGTCCAGTGGTGGATACTCTAACTTAACATCTGATGTAGCGTTAGCGTTTGAAGCTGAGTTTAAATTCACGGCGCCATGCGCCAAGACCGAAGGTCCCGACTTAAGTTCTGGTTCTTTTTCTTTCAAACACTCCGAACTATAGTTCTTTATGACAATATTGTTTGTCGTTCGTGAGTCAACATTTGATGTTGGTTCAATTGGAACATTAACGGCACCAGCTAAGATGGATTTGCTTCTCATTTCATATAGAATAAAAACCTTTTATATGTATGAAATGAACAATATACTCGACAAGGGTTTGAATGTAAAGCTAACGAATGAAAATATTGTTGAATTCACTGAGACAGGTGCTGTGTATAAAGATGTAGAACTACTGAACAAAAGAGCTAAGGGAAGAAGCAGGAACATGAACAAAGGGTGGAAGCCTATAAAAATTTATGTCAATGATGGCTCAGGAGGTTCAAACATAAAGTATGCAGAAAGTTATAGAGTTTATGCGCTAAAAGGTGAAAAGCCTTCATTTAAGAACAGCTATTCTAACGCATATCCTCAAAAGTTAACGGATGGGGAAGTGGATGATATGAATGACAGCAAAAATATTAACAGAAATGGCGACAGAGATGCATGAATTTGTTTACCATCAGTCAATTGAAGGTTAAACTTTAAAACAATGTTGGTCGTTCCCATGGAATATTTTTGACTTTAATGGTATTAGTCATGATATGAATCTCAAGGTATGAACGAGGAGAGATGAGAGACTTATATGCTTCCCAAATTTCTTCAAAAGGTAATGTTATACCTGACTGTTTCCAAATGAGTTCAATATCATAGCGTGAGAAACCTTGAAAGATAACGAAGTCAGTTATGAGACGTTTTATGTTTAAAGCTAAAAACCTCCATGTTTGCATAAGTATTGCTACAGTTAAGTGGTAATGTCTGACTTTAGTAATGATGTTAGCTAATGGTGAGTCAGGCTTTGACACTAAACCTTTTCCGGCGAAGTCGTCGCAAACGAGCAGAGTGTTTGAAGGATACTTTTTGAAGGGGTATTTTGAAAGTTTTGACAGAATGTAGTTTGTAAGTCGTTTCATATCGTAAACTCCTGAGTATTGACGTAAGTGGTGTTTGTCAATAATTCTTTCCATCTCTTCTGAAGTCTTTTGCATTCCTGACTGTATAAATTCAACGATGGCATAATATTTCCTCTTACGTCGAATGTAACGTTGAAGAAATTCAATGAGTTCGCTATCTGGAACTTTAACGACAGAGGCTTGAACTTTTGACATAAATGTTTTCGCTGTTGAGTCCATAGAGTCTGAAGTTGCTGATATAATGATTTGGTCATAATATGAATCTTGACCTAAACGCTCTGTTATGAGTATATGACGAATGAGGTTAAATGTCTTACCTGACCCCATCTTTCCACAATAGAAATAAACACCATTTGAACAGAACTCATAGTCCTTACTGAAAGGAAGAATGAGAGAAGAGTTAAGTTTGTCTGTAGTTTCATTCATGTCTTCATCTACGTCATGTATTAAATGCTTCATTTTATCTCCATTAAAAATGCAAGTCAGAAATATTCAGAACATAGCACCGAGTCTAACTGACAAGAGTATAAAGATATACTATGAACACGTTATGATGAAACCAACCAAAATTCAAGAAAGTCAGTATACTTATGAATATCCAAGACACTGGGTAGAGTATGTAGGAGGTGAGAAAGCTATTGAAATAAGACAAGTTAGAAGTATTCCAGCAGGAAGGACAATATTATTGAAGAACTTTAATGTTTTGAGGTATAATGATGAGACAAAGAAGCAAGATAGTTTTCCTATTGCTGTGTATGTGAACCTAGACACAGGAGATGACATGAAAGTTTTTAACACAAAGCTTCAAACGGTAGTGAGAGAACAACTGACTGCGGAAGGACACCCATTACCTTCAGAAGTTACCATAGCGTATAATTTTGAAACAAATGCAATAGATTTTAAAGTCGTCTCTGCAAAGAAGTCAGGTTTTACATTTAATGAAGCAGATGTATATTCGAATGAAAACTTCAAAGCTATTGCATGGTTAGATAATGACGATTGCTTTAAGAAAATATTTAAATTCAGTGACTCAACGATGTCAATAGATGACCTTCGTGGAATGTTACCATCGACGTTTACAGTAGAAGGTTCAGCAGGATTGCTTACAAGATTGTCAATTGGTGGTATTTGGTCTCGTGAGAACATTGTTATAAAATCCAGTATAAGTGAATTTGCTGAAGAATCTATATTATGTCTTTCAAACTATATGTATTCGCCGCCGAAGCATTATAGTATAACAAACTTTGTCAGTAAGTTTAATATAAGACTTGTTGAACCTTCTTCAATGAAAGATGTTGTGCTACCCAAAGACGGAAAGGATGGACTCATTATTGAGATGATTTTAATAGCATATTAAATGAGCTTGTTTTTAAAGGTCATTCATGATGAAATAACTGTTGTAGAAGATGTTAGCAATTGTTCAGACATTTTGAAGCGTATAGATGAGATAAGAAAGAAGTTTATGAATGAGAATGTTTATGTTTCATTGACTTTCTCCAGTAAAGAGAACTTTTATGAGATAATATTGAAGAGAGATGATTTTAATATGGTGTAAATGGTAGCTTGGGCAGCTTTAGGCGCAATGGGAACAAAAGCATTAGCATTTGGAGCAAAAGCACTTGGGGCTTATGACGCAGTAAATAAAATGAGTGGAGGAAGAGTTTCGAAGACATTAGATGCAAATAAAGGAAAGATTGGAGGCTGGGTTGCAAAGAAGTTAAGATTAAATAAAATAGGGCTCATAAATAAAGCATCCAATTTGGTTGCGACTGAGTCAGAAAATGCTTTAGGAAAGGACGATGAGTTTGCAAAACATGCAAAAGACTTTAATGACCAGATGAAAGGTGAAACAATGCATTTAAATAGAGTCGATGGAACTAAAGAAAATGTTTCTTCTCCACCAGTAGTTCTTCCGTATGGTCCCTATGGAATGTATGGAAACCCTTACGAAAGACCATTTGACCCATTGACTGGTGGAAGTAACTGGTATCATTACGGACGAAGAAGAAAGACAGTTAAGCTGGAGACAGACGTGAAGAAAGCAACTAAAAAGAAACCAAGGAAGAGAGTTATAAAGTAATGAATTCAAGAGACCCAAAGGGTCAGAGCCGCTTTGCGGCTAGGGTGAAAAACCGGGTGAAAAAAGAGGTGAGATTTCACCACTTCACCTAAATTTATTTTTGTGCTATGTTTTCATACGTGTGAGGGTGGTGATATCATTAATTTTTAAGTTTATTTTTTATTTTATTTTTATTTTATTTTTATATAAATGACGAAAACTATTGAGATAACAAACTACAACGGTCATGAGTTCAAGAATTTGTTCTTCGTTCCTCGTGAAAGTACATTCTATCAGATACGAGGGAGAAAGGGTAAAGTTAGTTTGAGCATTTATGAAGGAATGAAGAATGGAAAGTTTATACAAGCATACGATACAAACGGTAAACGTGTTTCATTAGCTTTGTCAAAACTTACTAACATTTATTTTGACAGTGACTTTGACCTATATGAAGAAGAAAGTGAGTCAGAAGATTATGAGCTGTTATGTGAAGCACAGCAATGGGAGGAGTTGCAATACTTTTGTAAGTGAGAACGTTTATTTTTTACATTAGTGAAGTCGTTTGTGAAAACGTTAGTGAGGTGAAGTGGTTGGTGGTTTTGTAAATATTTAAGGTTAAGTTAGTGTTGTCGTTTGTGTTGTAAAATATACGTTAACGGTTTTGTAAAGTGTCAAATTCACAAGTATTGCGTATGGAGGAACGCAGTGCCGCCGTACACAAGATATGTATACTAACTTATATCTTGTCAATGACATTATATGAAACACCACAGCAACTAATGTCGGGTTCTATTTCTTTGATGTTTATATCGTCTGCCTCTGTCAAAAGTTTCAATAGTTCTTTCAAAACTTCATGAGGTGCGATGACATATGAGTTCACTTTTACAGGGTTGTGCTCAACCAAGTTTAACATTATACTTAAAGCTTGACAAATCTTCTCCTGAGTTTGAAGTTTGTCTTTCAGTTGTTGGTAGTCGTTTCGAATATCTGCAACAGAACTTAAATCTCTGCTAACTTCAGGATATGTTGGTTCTTTTACAGGAACAATTGTTATACCATCTTCGTCTTCGTATGGTTTCCCCACTTCAACATCTCTGTCTTTGACATTGACAACAACACTTTGACTGTTTGTTTGAGTTGGTGAATTTAACTTCACATCTGCCACCGCCATTAAACCTTTTGAAACACTTATGCTTCTATTTTTCGGAAATGACATTTTACTTAGAATAAAAAGATGGACGTATTCGGATATCTCTTCGAATTGAAGCAAAACAAGGTTTATACTCACAAACAATACAAATACATTGACAGAATAGTTCTTTATACAAACAATGGAAAATGTTATAGAATAGCAGTCTTTGCTGAACCTAAATATTTTCATAAAGCAAAGAAAGTTGGTATAACCGAGATGGTGAAAGTTCTTGACGTTGACAAAAATATAACTTCAAAACTGACCGATATTACTAAAGGAAAGTTTATAATACAATATTATGTCAAAACTGGCGTACTGTCAATATTTGACGGAGAGAAGTCAGTTCAAGAACAACTTACTGACCTGCTGCCAAAATCTGCTCGATGGAAGCTGTCGTTATGCCAATCTGAGGAGCCCCAGCAGGTTTCATCGAACGAATCTTCAAAAGAGCATCTTCCGTGAAAAGTGCTATTGGTTTTGTAAACTTCTTTGCTCTCAATTCATCTGGACCGTCTCTGTCACCAGTATATTGTATTTGTACTGTACCAACAGTTGAAATACCACCCATAAAGTCTTCTGAGTCAGCAAATGGAATGCCAAGCCAAAAGTTTGAACGGTCTCCATTTGTATATTGAGTTTTTTGACCTCCTGTATGAGTCCATACTTTCACATATGGCATAATAGAACTTTGCATTTCAGGGTTAATGGTTGTTGTGAAGTTGTTGTTAAAGTTCATAGCATCTAATGTCAAGTTGTATGACCTCATATCCTCAACTGTAGAATATTCTTCTCTTGGATAATATTTGCCATCTATGTTTATATGATATTTAATACCAGGGTTGTAGAAACAAGAATAGTCATTTATAGTTCGTCTGAACAGTACAAACATAGTATCTGCATGTTTCATTGCAGTTGTTAAAGCAATATCTGTTCTTGCACCTGGGTCAGCACTTTGGTTTCCAACTTCACCTGCAAAGTCTTTGACAGATATTTGGTGTATAGGGAACATAAGTGGAACTGCAATATATTTGGCAGCTAAAGCATTTGAAATATCTGGGTCCAACATATAAACGGCAAGTCTGCTTTCTATTCTCTTGCATTCAAACTTTTCGCATGTGAACTTAACTGGGTCCCAAGCAGTTCCAGCAGCATTGAAATAATAGTTTACTTCAGTGTTGAGGTTTGAGAAACCAAAGTCTAAGTCAACTTTGTCTTTGCAAAAGTCGGCGAATGACGTTTGATTTGTTCCCTTTACGTCTGTAATAGTGAATGGGTCTTGTGTTGGTGCAATGACTAAGTTATTTTTGCTTGGAGTAAGTTCAATAGAAATTTTTCCTGCCCAGTTTGGCAAGTATCTTAAAAACCTGAAGATGAGGAAAGATGACAAAGGAACTCTAAGTTTCAGTTTTACTTTGGTTACTGCTGCTGCAGTTTGTTCAGAAAGGTTAACATAAACTCCTGGAACGTTAGGGTCAAGTCTTCTTATTTTCTCAATAGTTGCATACTGGTCTGTTTGTTCTCTAGCTTGTGGTTGTACTGAGTTTCTCAAAGCGAACCATTCATAGTTTGCCCATGTTACTGTTTGAACTAAGTCAGAGTTAGAATATATCTTATATCCCATGAAAACTTCTGGAGCATATTGGTATCCGACATAGAAAATTCCATTGCAACCTTTCTTGTCAGACAACTTGGCAGAAGGTTTTATTTCAATGTCTTGTTCCACGTATAAGAATGAGTTGTCAATAGAAATAATATGAAACCTGTCGCAAGCAATATCTACTGTTGTTGAAGAACCTTCTCCAAACTCACCTACGTTTCCATAAGAAACAGCAGTTGTATATTCGTAAGTTCCAGGAACTATTTCTGACCTTCTAATGGCATTGTCGCATTCGTTATACCATTCAGAAACATTTCCGTTCATGGCATCCAAAACTGTTGGCGTTATATTCTGAGCGGCGTACATTTCATATGGGTAAAAATATAGAATAGTTGGATTTATGTGTCATAATAGAACCCATTCGTACCAAGCTTTACTTTCTTCCTGACTGAGTTTTGTTGCATCTTTGCCTCATGTTCACCTAGTATGTTGTAAATTTCCCATGTCCTTTTTGCCTTTGGGCTCTGGTCGCCCATCTCAGGTAACCTATATCCTAGAAAGATTTCGTCATAGTTTGTATTTGAGTCTTCGCGTATTGTTTGCATGACTCTTTTCTGAGTTTCCGGTTCAAGCTCTTCAAACAGAGCTTGTCCATATGGAATAAGCTCGTTTCCAAATATATGTTTTTGTAGCCATTCTGGTTTTCTTTCCATGTAACCAATAATATCTTTTGTGAATGGGAAAGCTTTTACCCAATGTTCCAGTCTTGCGTCATTTATTTCTGTAGTTGGTTTTATTTTGTCAAGGAACATGTTTTTCAATACTAACATTTCATTTGGTACTGTCCATTTGAGTTTTCTTAAATATTCATCCCTTCTCGATTCATTGTTTGCAAAGTAAGTTTTTATGACATTTTGCAAACTTTCGTTTGCAAGGTCATGTACAATAGGTTCTCTTCCTTCTCTCTCCCTAACTCTCTTTCTAAACTCTTCACCAAATATACCATCTCTATGGTTCTGTGTAGTTCTTTGAGATAAATGTTTTAGAACGTCAGGTGTTATATTTCCATCAGCCATGTTCATTTCATACTGGTCCAAAATATCTGCATCTTTCATATCTTTCAATGGCATTAAAGCCGCGCTGAAAATACCAGCTATATCTGGTTCACCATTCGCTTCCATTGCGTCTACAACTTCTTGGAATTGTGGTTGTAAGTTTATGAACCACCTATCCGGATTAGCTTTATGACCCCATCTCATTGTAGTTCCATAGTCTGCAGAAACAAAAGTAGGTTTGTTTCCATATTTGTTAGGTTCTGAATGAACTTTAAACAATGTTTCATTTCTATATGTTTTGTTGAAATTTAACCTTTTATTTTCACCGAGTTCATCCAAAGATTGAACGTTATATGCTCGTAAGTAAAAAGGATTGTTGTATTTGTGTACATTATCTTTCAGTTCTTCCATTCTTTGCTGAATATTTTCATCTGATGTTGGAGTCTTTTGTATGTCGGCGAACATTTTTCGATATTCTTCTACTATGTCAGCCGAATTTTTCTTAGACTCTTGGAAAGATTCCATATTCTCCGCATACTCTTGTTGAGGGTCAAGATTTTTCGGCTGTTCCAAATCTTCATCTAGTTCTGTGAAGTTAGTTTCCAAAGGAGGGACTTGTTCGTTTCCTTCAGGCTCTTCTAGCTGTTGTTGCTGAACTATTTCTTCCATGTCTGGTTGTATCTGAACTTCTTCCTGTGGAGTTTCTTGTACCTCATCTGCTGGCATTTCATATATTCCGAGACCGTTTTTAACAAGTTCCCTATTTAAGTCATCCGCATTCATAACCCTTTCTTCTTTCGTTCCGTCTCTATTTTTTACGCGTTTCATGAAGATAGTTGAATCATCATTTAGCTCTGACACCAAATATCTCGGAGTAAATTCATCCATGTCATTTGGATGATATGCTATTAAATCATATCCCTTAGCGAGCTTGTATTTTCCAGGTTTGAAATTATATCCCATTTGGTGCTGAACCATAAAGCTAAATAGGTTCGGGTCAGTATTTCCTTCCTTGAACTTTCTAATAGCTTCTTTATATCTGTCACTAAAGTCAAGAGTATCTGGGTAATCATAACCTTCCTTAAGCATTTTTAAGAATTCTTGGTTTCCTTGTTCTCTACTTCTTTTATGTCCTTGCTCTGTTTGTGCTGGTTGTTGTTGTGCAGGGTTTTGAACTGTTGGTTGCTGTGCTGGTTTTGGTTGTGGTGCTGGATTTTGAACTGTTGGTTGCTGTGCTGGATTTTGAACTGTTGGTTGTTGTTGTGGTGCTGGATTTTGAACTGTTGGTTGCTGTGCTGGTTGTTGTTTTGGTGCATGCTTGTGTCTGTGTCCATGTGACGATGTAAATGTTTTAGGTAGTCCTGGTGCAGGTGCTTCTCTTGGAGGGTTTGGTGGTATATAAGTTCCACTAGCTAGTATATAAGTTCCACCAGCTGGTATATAAGTTCCACCAGCTGGCACATATGTTCCATCTGCAGCATAATGTCCTACCTGACTTTTCGTTTTTAAGAAAGCATTTACTAGGTCTGTTTTGGTCTGTTGTAACTCTTTTTCTTGACTTTCCACAACAGTTGCTCTAACGGCGTCATAGGCACTTTGAACTGCCTGTCTCGTTGCTGCATCTGTTATTTTCGTCATATTTTGTGCTACTTCTCTTAACTCTTTGTCGAAACCTTCAGACTTCAGTTTCTTTCCAGATGAGAAGTCGTTCACTAGTTTCACCTTACTATGAAGAGCTTCGAAGGCGTTCTTAAAGTCAGCATTCATTAAAGCTTCATTTGAACTGTCTTCATCCGCTTGTATTTTTGTCCTTATTGACCCTATAAGTTGGGCTGCTTTAGCGTTGGCTTGGGCATCTAACCAGTCATTATTAGCTTTTATATATTCTGCGCTTTTCATTGCCTTTTGCATGGCTGCGTCGTTATTTTTACTTTCTTGTGCTAAGTTTTCATACTGTACGGTTTGGTTTTGCAACTGTAAAAGTTTTTCTGCCTTTACATTTGCTTCAACTTCTTTTTTATACTCATCGCTATCCATATATGTCTTCAGGGCTTTTTGTTTTATCTCTTCATCTTTCAGTACTTTATATTGAGTAGTATGGTTTTTCAAATTTATAACATCTTGTATCATAAGACAAATTACGGAAAGTGAACTCAAACAAAAAGTGACACAATGCATTTGCCAACCAAATAACTTTACAAAGCAAAAACTTAAATTACTTGTCAAGCTTACTATTCTTATTTTAACAATTAAAAAATTAAATTTTATTTTTTATTTAAAAAAATCATCTTATATCATCTGATATATATATATAACAGCATTAATATTTCAATGATTCACAAATCAACTTTTTCATTATTTTAAATAATTATAGAATATATACCGACTTTTTGTACATAAATATTTTTAGATTCAATAATGATTTACGGTTTTTTTCAAAACTTATAATTTTCAAATGAGTGGTAGAATCTTCGATTTAATTGATTTAGAATGGTTAAATCAAGCTAATCAACAAATTCAAAGCGGTATTAACGTCGAAACCGTTCTCCAAAATGTCCCTTTAACAGATGGAAGAATTCTTCCCACAATATCACATAAAACTTTTAAAAACGCTCTTAATTTCAATCAAATTGAAATTCCAAAATTACGTACAGGTCCAAAACCAAAAGATCCACCACAAGAATTAATAAATACTGTCCAAAATTTACATAATAAAGTTCAAAAAATAGGAATTTCCCGGGCTTTCGGCCGAATTATAACAGATCGTCAAATGATACTTGAATCGCAAATGCAAAATCAACAAAATATTCAAATTCATTTTCCAATTCCACAATTGTCTCAACGGAATCAAAATTCAGAGTTTGATTACAGCTCTCCTGACATTTCAAGTTCATCTGAACAGTTATCATCAGAAATCTCTTCAAATTCCGACGATTCATCAGCCGAAGAATTATTTTCATCAAGTCCAAATTCAATTGATACAGAATCGGATATAAATTCAGAAGATGACCCATATTCAATACGCACAAATACAACTTCAACATTTGAAAAAACTACAGATTATTTTGACCGTAAATTATTGAACATTCAATTTTCCGAAAGAACTGTTAATAAATGTTTCAAACTTCTCAATCTTGCACAACCGCCAAAAAATTCAAAGGCAAAAGGTCAAACAAAATACGAAGCTTTTTACGTTAATGAAATATGGCATGTAGATATTCACTTTTTAAATCATCGCCAAGGTGAATATCTATATGCCGTTATTGACGATAAATCACGAAAAATTTTGGCTTGGTCACATCTCGAAACTAAAGAAGCGGCACAAACAAGTCGTGTCATTCAACAATGTTTCGATGTATATGGCAAACCGTTTGCCATATGGAGTGACAATGGGCTTGAAAACTACGGTGTTTTCAAAAATTTATTAAAAAATGCAAACGTCGAATCAATCACGATAATACCACACTGCCCTTACATGAATGGCAAAATCGAAAGATTTTGGCAGAATATTCAAGTTGATGAGGTAGCTTGGGATCAAATTCAAAATTTAATCGAAAATTATATACGCAACACCACATACACAGTTACCAAAAAATCCAGAAATACATACCTGGTTTACACCAAACAAATTTTATGATATCAGCGAAAAATATGATACCACCAAAGAACCCTTTGGAAAGTTGATGGAGAAATTAAGGATTTGAGGATTTCTCTTCAACATTTCCGCGAGAGGAGAGCCAATCAAAGAAATTAATTCGGTAATATTTTTAAAATCGAAAATAAAATCTAATTTTTAACACAAATTAACAATATCGATTACATCTTCTTACTAAAGCTCAGTCAGATTAATAAGAATAAACACTTACTTTTTAAAACATTTACATATTTTTTTTCTTCGTTACAGAGATACGCAAGTTGCAAAAGAAGCAGCAACTGTAGTACAGTAATTTGACACTCCGAAATCGAACATTAGTGACTTTGAGTAGATTTTGAATTTAATATAGATCTTGATTTTTAATAACCATCATAGCAAGAGCTAGTTGGTGAATGGTATCCGCGAATTTCGGCTTGAAAGTTGGGAAACTTTGTCCGAATGTTAAACTATTCAGACAAAGTTTCCCGCTGTTTGCGAAGGAATTGTTGGCTATGATGTACTGATTCATGATCAGTACATCATAGCCAACAATTCCTTATACAAAGTTCAAAAACTTGGGTGCAATCAGAACTGATTGCACCCAAGTTTTTGAACTTTCTCGAGGGAATGAAAGGGTAAGAGGTATACATTATGAATATATACCTCTTACCCTTCCATTCCCTCTCTGACAGCGGGAAACTTTGTCTGAATGTTAAACTATTCAGACAAAGTTTCCCGCTGTTTGCGAAGGAATTGTTGGCTATGATGTACTGATTCATGATCAGTACATCATAGCCAACAATTCCTTATACAAAGTTCAAAAACTTGGGTGCAATCAGTTCTGATTGCACCCAAGTTTTTGAACTTTCTCGAGGGAATGAAAGGGTAAGAGGTATACATTATGAATATATACCTCTTACCCTTCCATTCCCTCTCTGACAGCGGGAAACTTTGTCTGAATGTTAAACTATTCAGACAAAGTTTCCCGCTGTTTGCGAAGGAATTGTTGGCTATGATGTACTGATTCATGATCAGTACATCATAGCCAACAATTCCTTATACAAAGTTCAAAAACTTGGGTGCAATCAGAACTGATTGCACCCAAGTTTTTGAACTTTCTCGAGGAATGAAGGGTAAGAGGTATACATTATGAATATATACCTCTTACCCTTCCATTCCCTCTCTGACAGCGGGAAACTTTGTCTGAATGTTAAACTATTCAGACAAAGTTTCCCGCTTGTTTGCGAAGGAATTGTTGGCTATGATGTACTGATTCATGATCAGTACATCATAGCCAACAATTCCTTATACAAAGTTCAAAAACTTGGGTGCAATCAGAACTGATTGCACCCAAGTTTTTGAACTTTCTCGAGGGAATGAAAGGGTAAGAGGTATACATTATGAATATATACCTCTTACCCTTCCATTCCCTCTCTGACAGCGGGAAACTTTGTCTGAATGTTAAACTATTCAGACAAAGTTTCCCGCTGTTTGCGAAGGAATTGTTGGCTATGATGTACTGATTCATGATCAGTACATCATAGCCAACAATTCCTTATACAAAGTTCAAAACTTGGGTGCAATCAGAACTGATTGCACCCAAGTTTTTGAACTTTCTCGAGGGAATGAAAGGGTAAGAGGTATACATTATGAAATATACCTCTTACCCTTCCATTCCCTCTCTGACAGCGGGAAACTTTGTCTGAATGTTAAACTATTCAGACAAAGTTTCCCGCTGTTTGCGAAGGAATTGTTGACTATGATGTACTGATTCATGATCAGTACATCATAGCCAACAATTCCTTATACAAAGTTCAAAAACTTGGGTGCAATCAGAACTGATTGCACCCAAGTTTTTGAACTTTCTCGAGGGAATGAAAGGGTAAGAGGTATACATTATGAATATATACCTCTTACCCTTCCATTCCCTCTCTGACAGCGGGAAACTTTGTCTGAATGTTAAACTATTCAGACAAAGTTTCCCGCTGTTTGCGAAGGAATTGTTGGCTATGATGTACTGATTCATGATCAGTACATCATAGCCAACAATTCCTTATACAAAGTTCAAAAACTTGGGTGCAATCAGAACTGATTGCACCCAAGTTTTTGAACTTTCTCGAGGGAATGAAAGGGTAAGAGGTATACATTATGAATATATACCTCTTACCCTTCCATTCCCTCTCTGACAGCGGGAAACTTTGTCTGAATGTTAAACTATTCAGACAAAGTTTCCCGCTGTTTGCGAAGGAATTGTTGGCTATGATGTACTGATTCATGATCAGTACATCATAGCCAACAATTCCTTATACAAAGTTCAAAAACTTGGTGCAATCAGAACTGATTGCACCCAAGTTTTTGAACTTTCTCGAGGGAATGAAAGGGTAAGAGGTATACATTATGAATATATACCTCTTACCCTTCCATTCCCTCTCTGACAGCGGGAAACTTTGTCTGAATGTTAAACTATTCAGACAAAGTTTCCCGCTGTTTGCGAAGGAATTGTTGGCTATGATGTACTGATTCATGATCAGTACATCATAGCCAACAATTCCTTATACAAAGTTCAAAAACTTGGGTGCAATCAGAACTGATTGCACCCAAGTTTTTGAACTTTCTCGAGGAATGAAAGGGTAAGAGGTATACATTATGAATATATACCTCTTACCCTTCCATTCCCTCTCTGACAGCGGGAAACTTTGTCTGAATGTTAAACTATTCAGACAAAGTTTCCCGCTGTTTGCGAAGGAATTGTTGGCTATGATGTACTGATTCATGATCAGTACATCATAGCCAACAATTCCTTATACAAAGTTCAAAAACTTGGGTGCAATCAGAACTGATTGCACCCAAGTTTTTGAACTTTCTCGAGGGAATGAAAGGGTAAGAGGTATACATTATGAATATATACCTCTTACCCTTCCATTCCCTCTCTGACAGCGGGAAACTTTGTCTGAATGTTAAACTATTCAGACAAAGTTTCCCGCTGTTTGCGAAGGAATTGTTGACTATGATGTACTGATTCATGATCAGTACATCATAGCCAACAATTCCTTATACAAAGTTCAAAAACTTGGGTGCAATCAGAACTGATTGCACCCAAGTTTTTGAACTTTCTCGAGGGAATGAAAGGGTAAGAGGTATACATTATGAATATATACCTCTTACCCTTCCATTCCCTCTCTGACAGCGGGAAACTTTGTCTGAATGTTAAACTATTCAGACAAAGTTTCCCGCTGTTTGCGAAGGAATTGTTGGCTATGATGTACTGATTCATGATCAGTACATCATAGCCAACAATTCCTTATACAAAGTTCAAAAACTTGGGTGCAATCAGAACTGATTGCACCCAAGTTTTTGAACTTTCTCGAGGGAATGAAAGGGTAAGAGGTATACATTATGAATATATACCTCTTACCCTTCCATTCCCTCTCTGACAGCGGGAAACTTTGTCTGAATGTTAAACTATTTCAGACAAAGTTTCCCGCTGTTTGCGAAGGAATTGTTGGCTATGATGTACTGATTCATGATCAGTACATCATAGCCAACAATTCCTTATACAAAGTTCAAAAACTTGGGTGCAATCAGAACTGATTGCACCCAAGTTTTTGAACTTTCTCGAGGGAATGAAAGGGTAAGAGGTATACATTATGAATATATACCTCTTACCCTTCCATTCCCTCTCTGACAGCGGGAAACTTTGTCTGAATGTTAAACTATTCAGACAAAGTTTCCCGCTGTTTGCGAAGGAATTGTTGGCTATGATGTACTGATTCATGATCAGTACATCATAGCCAACAATTCCTTATACAAAGTTCAAAAACTTGGGTGCAATCAGTTCTGATTGCACCCAAGTTTTTGAACTTTCTCGAGGAATGAAAGGTAAGAGATATCCATTTCCTTTCACCTTCGTTCTCAATAATTAACTTATAAATTTTTTAAAGCAAAAAAAGTCTGATTTTTTTTGACAAGTAAATATATAGGGAATTTATCCGACCAAATAAGTGTCACTTTTTCGGTTCACCTCACTTTCCGTAACTCGTCTTACAACATCTTGTTCCATTTTTGCTACTTCTGCTGCTTTTTCTGACACTTTTTTCGCATATTCCTCTGTACTTAGTTCTTTCAGTTGTTCTTCTTTCTTCTTTTTCTCTACGTTTAACTCATTGAGTTTCTTTGTGTGTCTGTCATATTCTAGTTTCTTTTCGTTTTCACTTATTTGTTTCTGTATGTCTATGTTTGACTTTTTGACATCTGTTATTTGATTTTTGAGTGAACTCAAATTCATTTGACTTTGAGGGTTATAAGCTGTTCCGTCTGCAGCTCCACCATAGCCTGCCATTTTCGCTAAAAGTGCCGCTCTTAAACCTCCACTCTGTGCACCAATAACTCTGTTTAAAAGCATAGGGTTGCTTGACATTTGTTGCAACATAGTGGGGTCATTCATCATTTGTTGTTGCAACTGTTGTTGTGGTGTCAGTTTTACTATTGGATGTTTCAATGCTCCCTTCCTCTTACGTATATTCTTACGTAGCTTACGTGGCATTTTAAGTGAAGTTAAAAAGCGGTTTTTGACAGATGTTTATATGACACTTTTTGTTCAGCACAAAAAACTACTCGGTCAAAGTGTTGTCAGTTTTGTAAAATAACCGTCCTATCTCATTCTATAAGGGGAAAAGGCTTCTCAAAGTATACTTCCTTGGAACGCCTGTAACTTTTCCTGTAGCGACGATAGACCCTTACTTGTCCGGACAAAGTTATACTATTTTGAGTGCTCTACAAAAAAGTCAATAGCGACGACTCTCAAAAACCGTTGTGTAAAAAGTTTTACCGTTGGACAAAAAAGTATATATAGAAAACAAAAAACGTTTATAGTTCATTCAATATTTGAGATGGAACGGTTTGCCAACGGTAACTATTAAATAAAATAAAAAAATAGAGGGGGTCTCCGTTGACGAAAACGGTTTATTTTAAACTTTTCTATGAGTGGTCCGAAAAAAACAGTTTATTTTTCATAATGGAAGGAAGAAAAAGTGTCGCAAACAATTCGTCGACTACCTCTGCAGTTAAAGTTCCTACAACTTATGTCTCACCATTCTCAAAACCCTTACGACCTCCTATAATACCAAAGCAACTTCCTCATACAATTGCAAACAAATTGTTGGACAATTCAAGACAATCTACTCAAGAAAATACCATACAAACAAACGAAACAACAGATACAGTTGTACCAGACACAACAGGACAAGTTTTACAGTCTTCTCCAATTGCAAACCAATTGTCCAACAATTCAAGACAATCTACTCAAGAAAATACCATACAAACAAACGAAACAACAGAGGAACAACCAAGCGCGTCATCGATGACGACAAGGTCCCAGATGAGATACCTTGCGTTCGCGAAGCAATTTCAATCAGGAGATACAGAAAATACAGAAGAAAACACTACCATATCTGAACGTGTTCGCAGGCAATATGCTAAAAAAAGACTTCAACTCCTTGAAAAACTCAAAAACCAATGGGGAATTCAAGACGACACCGATTATTCGGAAGTGTTTCAGTCTGTTATGGATAGTTTGCAACCAGTTGAAAATGAAGTTAAAGACCCAGGTGTTCTCGTGGACTTGTTTGTTCAATACTTGCCTGTTACAGCAAACCTAATTGCACTACAAGCCATCGACCAATTTATTAGACTTTTCCCCAAAAATATGCAAACTTATTTGCAAAATGTGAAAATTGCTGAGTATGTCAGCATATATCCCAATACCTACAACTATCTCGAAGAATTGGATGAGTATGGGCAAAGGTCCTTTTACGTATACTTTTTTACCAATCCAGGACAGTCAAAACGGTTATATTGTATACAACCTTTACCAGAATTTCAAGACAATTTCCATGTCATATCCACTATAGCGTTAGATACACCAGAAAGAGTTCCCTACGGTAGCAAAGTTAGTATTTCAAGCTTCCCGAAAGCTACCAAAGGACATCCTATAAAATTGGCAGAATTCACTCATTCAAATTGCCAATTCAAACAGGATGTTGAGTTTGTATTCTTACACGATACCACATTCATAATACAGACACCTCCAGATGGACTCTACAAAGTATTTATAGCTGGACACGTAGCACCAGATGACGAAGAAGAAGTCGAGGAAATTATATCTTCGGATAATGAAGAGGAACAAACATTTGAAGATGTTAAAGACTCAGATTATACTGAGTAAAAAACTATTTAAGATTAAAAAATTTTATTTTATTTAAATATCTTTCTTTTTCATCGGAGTCTTGGGGTCAGTCCTCCTCTTGGGTCTTGGGCAAAATTTCTTAGGGCTAGAAGGGGCGCAGCCCCTGGAAGCCCCACTACCTTTTTTTTTTTTTTTTTTTTCAATGATTAATATGAAAAGAAAGAGAATTCTATAAAACAATGATTAATATGAAAAGAAAGAGAAAGTAATAAAACAATGATTAATATGAAAAGAAAGAGAATTCTATAAAACAATGATTAATATGAAAAGAACGAGAATAAGTTTCATGTTAACATCAGCACCATGATCAACTAGGAATTGGACAATTTCTATTGAATTCGCTTTGATGGCAATACTAAGAGGGCATTCATTAATATCGAGAGAAATTCATAAAACAATGATAAATGTGAAAAGAAAGAGAATTCTATAAAACAATGATTAATAAGAAAAGAAAGAGAATTCTATAAAACAATGATTAATATGAAAAGAAATATTATTATATAAAACAATGATTAATATGAAAAGAAAGAGAATTCTATAAAACAATGATTAATATGAAAAGAAAGAGAATTCTATAAAACAATGATTAATATGAAAAGAAAGAGAATTAGATAAAACAATGATTAATATGAAAAGAAAGAGAAAGTAATAAAACAATGATGAATATGAAAAGAAAGAGAATAAGTTTCATGTTAACATCTGCACCATGATCAACTAGGAATTGGACAATTTCTATTGAATTCGCTTTGATGGCAATACTAAGAGGGCATTCATTAATATCGAGAGAAATTCATAAAACAATGATTAATATGAAAAGAAAGAGAATTCTATAAAACAATGATTAATATGAAAAGAAAGAGAATTCTATAAAACAATGATTAATATGAAAAGAAATATTATTATATAAAACAATGATTAATATGAAAAGAAAGAGAAAGTAATAAAACAATGATTAATATGAAAAGAAAGAGAAATTCATAAAACAATGATTAATATGAAAAGAAATATTATTATATAAAACAATGATTAATATGAAAAGAAAGAGAATTAGATAAAACAATGATTAATATGAAAAGAAAGAGAATTAGATAAAACAATGATTAATATGAAAAGAAAGAGAATTCTATAAAACAATGATTAATATGAAAAGAAAGAGAAATTCATAAAACAATGATTAATATGAAAAGAAATATTATTATAAAACAATGATTAATATGAAAAGAAAGAGAAAGTAATAAAACAATGATTAATATGAAAAGAAAGAGAATTAGATAAAACAATGATTAATATGAAAAGAAAGAAAGTAATTAAAAACAATGATTAATATGAAAAGAAAGAGAATTCTATAAAACAATGATTAATATGAACAAAGAGAAAGTAATAAAAACAATGATTAATATGAAAAGAAAGAGAATTCTATAAAACAATGATTAATATGAAAAGAAAGAGAATTCTATAAAACAATGATTAATATGAAAAGAAATATTATTATATAAAACAATGATTAATATGAAAAGAGAAAGAGAAAGTAATAAAACAATGATGAATATGAAAAGAAAGAGAAAGTAATAAAACATGATTAATATGAAAAGAAAGAGATTCCTATAAAACAATGATTATATGAAAAGAAAAGAGGAATGTATAAAATAATGATTAATATGAAAAGAAAGAGAAAGTAATAAAACAATGATTAATATGAAAAGAAAGAGAATGTTATAAAACAATGATTAATATGAAAAGAAAGAGAAAGTAATAAAATAGTGATAAATATGAAAAGAATATTATTATATAAAATGATTAATATGAAAAGAAAGAGAATTCATAAAACAATGATGAATATGAAAGAAAAGAGAATAAGTTTCATGTTAACATCTGCACCATGATCAACTAGGAATTGGACAATTTCTATTGAATTCGCTTTGATGGCAATACTAAGAGGGCATTCATTAATATCGAGAGAAATTCATAAAACAATGATAAATGTGAAAAGAAAAGGAATTAGATAAAACAATGATTAATATGAAAAAGAAAGAGAAGTAATAACAGTGATAAATATGAAAAGAAATATTATTATATAAAACAATGATTAATATGAAAAGAAAGAGAATTCCATAAAACAATGATTAATATGAAAAGAACGAGAATAAGTTTCATGTTAACATCTGCACATGATCAACTAGAATTGGACAATTTCTATTGAATTCGCTTGAGGCAATACTAAGAGGGCATTCATTAATATCGAGAGAAATTCATAAAACAATGATTAATATGAAAGAAAAGAGAATTCTATAAAAACAATGATTAATATGAAAAGAAAGAGAATTCTATAAAACAATGATTAATATGAAAGAAAGAGAAATTCATAAAACAATGATTAATATGAAAAGAAATATTATATATAAAAAATGATTAATATGAAAAGAAAGAGAATTAGATAAAACAATGAAAAAAAAAAAAAAAAAAAAAAGGTAGTGGGGCTTCCAGGGGCTGCGCCCCTTCTAGCCCTGATGATGTTTAGTAATAAATGAAGTTTTTATTCGGAGGCTTCCAGGCGCGTTGCGCCTCTAGCC